>NC_057805.1:377525540-377529378 GCF_018294505.1 Triticum aestivum
CCGAGCCCCGCAGCCCCGCCGCCCCATCGCCGGAGCCTCGCCGGAGCCCGTCCCCGAGGTAGCTGCACCTCGCCTCGTTTGCCGGTTTTTGTTAAAAAACCGTTCGTTAAAAAAAACCCTAGATCGGTTTTTTTCGGTTTTGTTATTTTGCGAGCGTTCACCGAACCGTTCGTTTTAACGAACGCGTTCGTCGGTTTTTCTCTGTTAACGAACGTCCGTTCTTTAACCGTTCGTCCGTTTTCTTTTTCGACGGATTTTTCTGCGATTATCTCAGATTCGATTTCTGATCGAATCTTCGTTTCTGTTTAACTTCTCGCTCGTTTATCGGAATCAGGCAATTCAAGCTCCTAGAGTTTCGTATCGAAATTCTCTTTCCGTTTAACCTACTCAAACAAGTTTTTGCTACAGTGAAATTTGACCTAGATCCAGATTAGTAAAACGAAGCTTGTTTCTTTCGCCGTTTGACTTTCGTTGCTTCTTTCGAGTTGATTCTTTTTGCAAACCGGAGTTCCTAAGTTGAACTTTCTGGTTGGATCTTTCATTCGAGTTTTACCTGTGCATTAGATGAGTACTTATTGTTTGCTTGTTTGTTTGCGATAGAGTACCCGGAGTGTGCCGCTTGTTACTTCGAATCGCTAGGTTTTGCGGATCATCAGCAAGGCAAGTAACACTTTGATCATACCTTCCATACCCAGTTTTTATTGCATTAGATCTATTCCTCAAACATTGCATGATTAGGATCTAATTAAACTATGGGTTCTGGGAAGTAGTTGAGGTAGTACCTATTACTTGTTTAATTATCAAACCCTTGGGAGTTACATCTACGTTGCTATTATATTGCCATGCTATGCTCGTAGACGTGGATTTGGGTTTGAGAGATATTCATGACAGATGTGAGACTGTTAATAATGGTTTACCTAAGGTGGCAACTAAAACTCACATCTGGGTGGATTGAGGCACCTGGAGAATCCAGTGTTGTCTGTTTGTATAAGGACCACCACCCAGGCTCAAAGGGATCATAAGATTATTCATGCTAGAAACTTCCGTGTGCAGCCACAAGCTATTATGGGCTCTAGCATAGTTGAGTAGGTTACATGATCTCTTGAAGAGGTGGGCTAGCAGATGTAGGGGAAAGTAGGTGTACCGGTCCATCCAGAGTAAAGAGTGATTGTTTCTGAAAGACTGTGTCTCGGTCATCCGTTTCTCAAACACCACGCAGTGCGAGAAATAAAACGGAGGCGATCGAGTCTTGTGGGGAAAAGTGCGCAAACCTCTGCAGAGTGTACAAACTAATCATGGTTAGCCGTGTCCCCGGTTATGGACAACTTGAGTATCTAGTACCTGGATTATCATTTGAATCTCATCACCATGTTACTTTTAATTAATTTTGTGGGTTAATGATGACACTTAATTGGGATTGAGTTGGAGGTACCTTCTCAATGTTTAACAACCACCATGATAGTTAAATAAAATTTATTCCTTTGTAGTAGGGAAAAATTGGCTTTTCGCATAAAACTTAACCATAGAGCTTTCCACCAGCCATATATGCATGTAGTATAGTATTATTATTGTTCATTATTCTCTATGTGTTACATTGCCAGCATATTCTATGTGCTGACCCGTTTTCGGGCTGCAACGTTTCATGTTGCAGACTTTTCAGACGACGAGTAAGGTGCCTTAGGTCGTGGTCTTATACTCAGTGATGCCGCTGGAGTTGATGGACTCACTTATCTTCCAAGTCTTCCGCTGTTAACGTTTTAGATGGCCTTAAGCCATGTTTATCATATTTAATCTCTTCGGAGATATTCGATGTAATAAGTGTGTGATTGCTACTCTGTTATAAATCCTCCATTTGTACTATGCGTGTCAGCATTACTGATCCAGGGATGACACTGGTGCACAGCAGCACAGACCATTTGAGGTCTGGTCGCTACAAAGTTGGTATCAGAGCACACGCTGACTGTAGGACACGACCACTAAGCTTAAGCCCTAGAAAGCTTCTCTCTTCTCATTTCTGACGCCTCTCCTTTTTCTACTCTTTTAGGAATGGCGGAGGCAAGGAGCAAGTTCATGCAACCAGATGAAGACACGCCGTTTGGTCGACACTTGAAGGAAGTCACTAAGTACTTGAACATAGGAATACCAAGCATCACCGGAACCTACAACGCCACATTACCCGAAGAGGAGAGCTGGAAGATTCAAGTTCACATTCCAGGAAGGACGTTTGTGCCAGTTACTGAACCCATAAGATTGGTTTTCGAAGCACCAACCTGGAGTTTAGGGAAGAGCATGGCCGCACACATCGCCATGGGACGCATTGGAGAAGTCTATCACCAGGAGCTTAAGGATACAATTTACCAAATTTGTGGACGCCGAGACGCGCAATGGGAGATGATCAGAACCAAGAAGGATGGATCAATCGCAGCTTTCATCCAGGAGCAGAACCAACATATTCGTCGCCAGGAGAACCAGATGTGCACGGACAAGGAAGAACTGAAGAAGGCATTGACGAAGATCAAGGAGCTGGAGGAAGAACTCAAGGCTACACACGAGGATTATATGGAGGAAATCATCGCACTAGTAGGGAAGAATGACGACCTGGAGAAGAAGATTGGAGTATTCATGGGAAATCCAGTGCCAAAAGCAAAGGATGACGAATGCACTTGTCTGGATAACTACATCATCATCGACGACACCGACTCGGAACCAAGTGAAGATGACTTTGTTGACGAAGCTGGAGCAGACATCATGGAGTCTTCAACGGATCACAATTTCTAGTAGACCACCATATCAGTAGTAGTTTTCCCCCATTTAATAGTATAGTTCAAGCACTTTGTAACGCTAGTTAGATCGATAGTTTTGCCTTGTTTGAATTGATTGAGTGATATTGATTGTATTTGTCTCATGAGCATATGGGTAGTGTTTTCTCTCTAGACCTCATTCTATTCTTAACTCTCATCTTTTCTAAACCTATCAGATGCCTCCGAGACGCGACACCGGATTTTTTTTCCCACCAGAGATCACCCAGTTGATTCAGCAATAGAATGCCCTGATGCAAGTGTTAGTGCAGAACCAAGGCAACAACAACAACAACCCACCGCCACCACCACCTGTTGATCACTTAGCCCGTTTCTTAAGGCTAAACCCGCCGGTGTTTTCCAGTATGTAACATCCCAAATTTTTAATTTGGTATGTTATACATAGATCATCATTGCATATCATGTTTTATTGCATTTTGACAAATCCTCGATAAATCCTAAGCAACTCAAGGACCCTCGGAGAGAGTTGGGGATTTTCTCGAATTTTCATATTTGATTTTCATCAAATAATAAGACGAGGATTTTGGTTTTAATTATTTTCTCTCCGGAAAAATATTTCATTTTAAAAATAAATGAGAGGAGAAAATATGACTTCTCCAAAACAATTGAAATACTGGAGGTAAAATGTTAAAATCATTTATTGGAATTTATTTGGATTTTATTTGCAATTTTTATTGCATTAGAAATATTGCATGTTTTCAAAATATTTATTTTGTGTTAAAAAAATGTTCACCCTATTCTAGATTTTCTAGCTAGACGGGGAAAATTATTTTATAATTTTTGGACTTTTATTTATTTTTCTACGAATTATTTTCCGCGGAACGTTTTAAAAAAAAACACGCGCGCCCGCCGGGCCGAGCCCAGCCGCGCCAGGCCGCCGGCCCACCCCGCGCTCCCTCTCCTTCGCCAGCACGCGCCGCCGCCGCCGTGTCCATGGCGGACACAGGAGTCCGAGCCCGCGCCGCCGGAGCTTGCCCCTCCTCCAAGCCGAGCTCTCCCCCCTTCCCCCTTATATACCC
>NC_057805.1:377529796-377537787 GCF_018294505.1 Triticum aestivum
CCCCGCGCCCTCGTCGCCTCTCGCCGGAGCCGGCCAAGCCACGCCGGAGCCACCCCGACGAGGTACTGCCTCGCCTCGTTTTTTTTGCCGGTTTTCGTTTAAAAAAAAACCTAGATCGGTTTTTTTCCGGTTTTATTATTTTGCGAGCGTTCACCGAACCGTTCGTTTTAACGAACGCGTTCGTCGGTTTTTCTCTGTTAACGAACGTGCGTTATTTAACCGTTCGTCCATTTTTCTTTTTCGTCGGTTTTTTCCGCTAATTTTCTCAGATTCGATTTCTGATCGAATCTTCGTTTCTGTTTAACTTCTCGCTCGTTTATCGGAATCAGGCGATTCAAGCTCCTAGAGTTTCGTATCGAAATTCTCTTTCCGTTTAACCTACTCAAACAAGTTTTTGCTACAGTGAAATTTGACCTAGATCCAGATTAGTAAAACGAAGCTTGTTTCTTTCGCCGTTTGACTTTCGTTGCTTCTTTCGAGTTGATTCTTTTTGCAAACCAGAGTTCTTAAGTTGAACTTTCTGGTTGGATCTTTCAATCGAGTTTTACATGTGCATTAGATGAGTACTGATTGTATGCTTGTTTGTTTGCGATAGAGTACCCGGAGTGTGCCGCTTGTACTTCGAATCGCTAGGTTTTGCGGATCATCAGCAAGGCAAGTAACACTTTGATCATACCCCTCTCATACCAGTTTTTTTATGCATTAGATTCAACCCTCAAACAATTGCATGATTAGGATCTGATTAACATGTGGGTATTGGGAAGTAGCAGTTGAGGTAGTACCTATTACCTATTTTATTTATCAAACCCTTGGGAGTTACTTCTACGTTGCTATTATATTGCCATGCTATGCTCGTAGACGTGGATTGGGTTTGAGAGATATTCATGACAGATGTGAGATTGTTAATGGTTTACTTAAGGTGGCAACTAAAACTCACATCTGGGTGGATTGAGGTACCTGGGTATTCCAGGATTGCCTGTTTTTTCTTTTGGACCGCCACCCAGGTTCAAAGGGATCATAAGATTATTCATGCTAGAAACTTCCGTGTGCAGCCGCAAGCTATTATGGGCTCTAGCATAGTTGACTAAGTTGTGTGAACTCTTACAGTGGTAGACTAGCAGATGTAGGGGAAAGTAGGTGTAACTGTCTACCCATACGTAAGGTGCAAACACTTCTGAAAGACTGTGTCTCGGTCATCCGTTACTCAAACACCATGTAGTGCGAGTAATCCAACGGAGGAGATCGAGTCTTGTGGGGAAAAGTGCACAAACCTCTGCAGAGTGTACAAACTAATCATGGTTAGCCGTGTCCCCGGTTATGGACAATTTAAGTATCTAGTACTTGGATTATCATGTGAATCTCATCACTATGTTACCTCTAATTAATTTTGTTGGGTTATTGATGATATTTAATTTGGATTGAGATGCTGTCAACCATCTCAATGTTTCACAACCACCATGATAGTTAAATAAAATTTATTCCTTTGAAGTAGGATAAAATTGGCTTTTCGCAAAATTGTAACCATAGAGCTTTCCACCAGCCATATATGCATGTAGTATAGCATTATTATTGTTCATTATTCTCTCTGTGTTACATTGCCAGCATATTCTATGTGGTGACCCGTTTTCGGGCTGCAACGTTTCATGTTGCAGACTTTTCAGACGACGAGTGAGGTGCCTTAGGTCGTGGTCTTATACTCAGTGATGCCGCTGGAGTTGATGGACTCACTTATCTTCCAAGTCTTCCGCTGTTATCGTTTAGATGGCCTTAAGCCATATTTATCATACTTAATCTCTTTGGAGATATTCGATGTAATAAGTGTGTGATTGCTACTTTGTTATAAATCCTCCATTTGTACTGTGTGTGTCAGCATTACTGATCCAGGGATGACACTGGTGCACAGCAGCACAGACCATTTGAGGTCTGGTCGCTACAAAGTTGGTATCAGAGCACACGCTGACTGTAGGACACGACCACTAAGCTTAAACCCTAGAAAGCTTCTCTCTTCTCATTTCTGACCCCTCTCCACTTTCTACTCTTTTAGGAATGGCGGATGCAAGGAGCAAGTTCATGCAACCAGATGAAGACACGCCGTTTGGACGACACTTGAAGGAAGTCACCAAGTACTTGAACATAGGAATACCAAGCATCACCGGAACCTACAACGCCACATTACTTGAAGAGGAGAGCTGGAAGATTCAAGTTCACATTCCAGGAAGGACGTTTGTGCCAGTTACTGAACCCATAAGATTGGTTTTCGAAGCACCAACCTGGAGTTTAGGGAAGAGCATGGCCGCACACATCGCCATGGGACGCATTGGAGAAGTCTATCACCAGGAGCTTAAGGATACAATTTACCAGATTTGTGGACGCCGAGACGCGCAATGGGAGATGATCAGAACCAAGAAGGATGGATCAATTGCAACTTTCATCCAGGAGCAGAACCAACATATTCGTCGCCAGGAGAACCAGATGTGCACGGACAAGGAAGAACTGAAGAAGGCATTAACCAAGATCAAGGAGCTCCAAGAAGAACTCAAGGCTACACGCGAGGATTATATGGAGGAAATCATCGCACTAGTAGGGAAGAATGACGACCTGGAAAAGAAGATTGGAGTATTCATGGGAAATCCAGTGCCAAAAGCAAAGGATGACGAATGCACTTGTCCGGATAACTACATCATCATCGACGACACCGACTCGGAACCAAGTGAAGATGACTTTGTTGATGAAGCTGGAGCAGACATCATGGAGTCTTCAACGGATCTGAATTTCTAGTAGACCACCATATCAGTAGTAGTTTTCCCCCATTTAATAGTATAGTTCAAGCACTTTGTAACGCTAGTTAGATCGATTGTTTTGCCTTGTTTGAATTGATTGAGTGATATTGATTGTATTTGTCTCATGAGCATATGGGTAGTGTTTTCTCTCTAGACCTCATTCTATTCTTAACTCTCATCTTTTCTAAACCTATCAGATGCCTCCGAGACGCGACACCAGATTTGTTTTCCCGCCAGAGATCACCCAGTTGATTCAGCAACAGAATGCCCTGATGCAAGTGTTAGTACAGAACCAAGGCAACAATAACAACAACAACCCACCGCCACCACCACCTGTTGATCACTTAGCCCGTTTCCTAAGGCTAAACCCACCGGTGTTTTCCAGTAGCACCGAGCCGATTGTTGCAGATGATTGGCTCCGCAAAGTTGGAAGGGAGTTGACCACTGCAGGATGCACAGATGCGGAAAGAGTGCGTTTTGCCGCACATCAGCTTGATGGACCCGCAGCATCATGGTGGGAGAATTATACAGCCACGCACCCTATTGACACTGTCACATGGGACCAGTTTCAGCACGCTTTCCGTACAGCTCATGTTTCAGCAGGAGCTATGGCTATGAAGAAGCGTGAGTTTCGCAACCTATGCCAAGGAGGACGTACCGTAGGCCAGTATGTGGAGGATTTCAGTAAGTTAGCACGTTATGCACCAGATGACGTTGCTACAGATGCAGCCAAGCAGGAGAAATTTTTGGAAGGACTGAATGATGAACTGAGTATGCACTTGATGGTAGCAACTTTCAACTACCAGGAGCTGGTAGATAGAGCTCTCATGATTGAAGGGAAGCAGCAGCAGATTGAAAACCGTAAGAGGAAGTATGGACAAGGGAAGTACAATTCTGGAGCTCAGCAGAAGCCACGATTTACCCCGAAGCCGGGAGGACAGTTTCAGCATACCCATGGAGGAGGTAGTTCGCACAACCATAATGGCTCTAAAAATGGTAATGGGAATGGAGGAAGCAACGGACAGAACCGCACCAACCCATCTACCCCAGCCAAGAGGGACCTGAGCCAAGTCACTTGCTTTAAGTGCCAGAAGAATGGACATTATGCCAATGAATGTCCTGAAGCCCAAAATGGAAATGGCAATGGAAGCTCTGGGAAGAAGCCGAACCCGTTCAACAAAGGGCATGTGAACCACGTGAGCGTGGAGGAGGTTGAAGCTCAGCCTGATGCAGTAATAGGTAAGTTTTGGTTAAGTCATTTACTGCAACCGTTCTTTTTGATACTGGTGCATCGCATTCATACATATCAAGGGGATTTGTGAATAAGTTTAAACTGTCCACCAAAGTTCTCAGAACCCCTATGTTAGTAACCTCGCCAGGAGCAGAGTATATGGCAACCCAAGGATGTTTTCAGATACCATTGGCCATTTGTAGGCATGTTTTCCCCTCAGACCTCATAGTTTTGGAGTCGCAAGGTTTGGATGTGATTTTGGGAATGGATTGGCTATCGTTGTATGGAGGAAACATCGATTGTGCCAGCAAGACGATTTTGCTTACCACCTCGGAAGGAAAGAGGATCAAGTATGTATCCCGGCATATGCTGAAAAGGACTCAAGTAAATTCCTTATCAGGAGTTGTACAGGAGGAAGTACCAGTGGTGAAGGATTATCCAGATGTATTTCTAGAAGAGTTGCCAGGCATGCCACCAGATAGAGACATTGAGTTCTTGATTGAACTTTTGCCAGGCACAGGGCCAATATCTAAGAGACCGTACAGGATGCCCGCAAAAGATTTGGAGGAAATTAAGAAGCAGATCAAGGAGTTACTGGATAAAGGCTATATTCGCGCAAGTTCGTCACCTTGGGGATCACCAGTACTTCTAGTCGAGAAGAAAGATGGATCGCTGAGGATGGTTGTTGATTACCGTGGATTGAATGAAGTGACCATCAAAAACAAGTACCCACTGCCGATGATCAATGATTTGTTTGACCGCCTACAAGGAGCTAAAGTATTTTCCAAGATCGATCTACGATCAGGATACCATCAGTTAAAAATTCGAGAGCAGGATATACCCAAGACGGCATTTACCACCAGATATGGATTGTATGAGTATACCGTTATGTCATTTGGTTTGACTAACGCACCTGCCTATTTTATGAACCTGATGAACAAAGTGTTTATGGAATTTCTGGATAAGTTCGTCGTGGTGTTCATTGATGGTATTTTAGTCTTTTCCAAGAATGAGGAAGAGCATGAGGAGCATTTACGATTGGTACTTGAGAAGCTCAGAGAACACCAGTTATATGCCAAGTTCAGCAAATGTGAATTTTGGCTGAAGGAAGTTGGATTCCTTGGACATGTTATTTCTGGAGAAGGAGTAGCAGAAGACCCTGCCAAGGTTGACACAGTGACAAGTTGGGAATCACCCACGACAGTTGGTGAAATCCGGAGTTTTCTTGGACTTGGAGGATACTACCGGAGATTCATCAAGAATTTCTCGAAGATTGCTAAGCCCATGACTCAGCTATTGAAGAAGGACACCAAATTCAATTGGACTGAGGAATGTGAAGCTAGTTTCCAAGAGTTGAAGAAACAATTGGTTACTTCGCCAGTGTTGATTCTGCCAGATCAACGCAAGGACTATGAAGTTTATTGCGACGCTTCTCGTCGAGGACTTGGAGCAGTGCTTATGCAGGAAGGAAGAGTTGTGTCATATGCTTCACGACAACTTAAACCCCATGAGAAGAATTATGCTACGCATGATTTGGAATTAGCAGCCGTGGTGCATGCATTGAAGACATGGAGACATTTTCTCATCGGAAACCATTGTGAGGTGTATACGGATCACAAGAGTTTGAAATATATTTTCACGCAGAAGGAGTTAAATCTCAGACAGAGGAGATGGTTGGAGCTCATTAACGATTATGATATGAGATTGCATTATCACCCTGGAAAGGCTAACGTAGTAGCAGACGCGTTGAGCCGCAAGAGTCATGTCAACACCCTCATCACAGGAGAGTTACCTCAGGAGTTAGCCGAGGACCTTCGCGAGCTATGTTTGGAGATAGTCCCAAGAGGCTATTTAGCGACATTGGAGATTCAGTCTACCTTGATGGAAAGGATCAGAGAAGCTCAGAAGACAGACAAGGAGATTGAAGAGATAAAGGAGAAGATGAGCAAAGGAAAAGCCAAGGGATTTCGTGAGGATGAGCACGATACCTTATGGTTTGAGGACCGTGTATATGTGCCAAATGATCCGGAGATCAGGAAGTTGATTTTGCAAGAAGCCCATGATTCACCATACTCGATTCACCCAGGGAATACCAAGATGTATTTGGATTTGAAGAATACTTTCTGGTGGACCGGAATGAAGAAGGATATTGCAGAGTATGTAGCAGTTTGTGATCTGTGTCAGAGAGTGAAGGCAGAGCATCAGAAGCCACCAGGATTGCTACAACCATTGCCGATACCCGAATGGAAGTGGGATAAAATAGGCATGGATTTTATCACAGGATTACCCAGGACTTGTTCAGGCTATGACTCAATATGGGTTGTAGTCGACCGTTTGACGAAAGTGGCACATTTCATTCCAGTGAAGACCACTTACACCAGTGCTAAGTTGGCAAAGATATACATGACCAGGATCGTATGTTTGCATGGAGTTCCGAGGACCATTGTATCAGACAGAGGAACCCAATTTACCTCGAAGTTTTGGAAGCAGTTACATGAAACATTGGGAACCAGGCTGGAATTTAGTACAGCTTTTCACCCACAGACAGATGGACAGACCGAGAGAGTCAACCAGATTTTGGAGGATATGTTAAGAGCTTGTGCACTAGATTATGGATCTAGTTGGGACGACAATCTGCCGTATGCGGAGTTTTCATACAACAACAGTTATCAAACCAGTTTGAAGATGGCCCCTTTCGAAGCCTTGTACGGAAGGAGGTGTAGAACACCGTTGTTATGGGACGAAGTTGGAGACCGTCAGTTGTTTGGACCAGATTTGATTAAGGAGTCTGAACAGAAAGTGAGGTTGATTCGCGATAGGATCAAGGTAGCCCAGTCCAGGCAGAACAGTTATGCTGATTCTAAACGAAAGGAGACAGTTCACGAAGTCGGGGACCGAGTTTATCTCCGAGTATCACCACTTCGAGGAGTGAAGCGCTTTGGAGTTAAGGGAAAGTTAGCGCCCCATTTTATCGGACCATACAGAGTTGTGGAACGTATGGGATAGGTTGCTTACAAGCTGGAATTGCCCGAAGGATTGTTTGGAGTTCATGAGGTATTTCACGTTTCCCAGTTGAAGAAGTGCCACGCAGAGATGGCTGAGATACCACTGAGAGATACTGTGCCACTGGAAGCGATTCAACTGGAAAGTGATTTGACCTATGAGGAGAAACCAGTTAAGATTCTTGAGTATGCCAGCCGAGTTACCCGCAGTAAGGTTATCAAGTTTTGCAAAGTCCAGTGGAGTCACCACACGGAAGATGAAGCCACCTGGGAGCGAGAGGAAGATCTACGGAAAAACCACTCCCACCTGTTTTCTAGCCAACCCGAATCTCGAGGGCGAGATTCATCTTAAGGGGGGTAGGTGTGTAACATCCCAAATTTTCAATTTGGTATGTTATACATAGATCATCATTGCATATCATGTTTTATTGCGTTTTGACAAATCCTCGATAAATCCTAAGCAACTCAAGGACCCTCGGAGAGAGTTGGGGATTTTCTCGAATTTTCATATTTGATTTTCATCAAATAATAAGACGAGGATTTTGGTTTTAATTATTTTCTCTCCGGAAAAATATTTCATTTTAAAAATAAATGAGAGGAGAAAATATGACTTCTCCAAAACAATTGAAATACTGGAGGTAAAATGTTAAAATCATTTATTGGAATTTATTTGGATTTTATTTGCAATTTTTATTGCATTAAAAATATTGCATGTTTTCAAAATATTTATTTTGTGTTAAAAAATGTTCACCCTATTCTAGATTTTCTAGCTAGACGGGGAAAATTTATTTTATAATTTTTGGACTTTTATTTATTTTTCTACGAATTATTTTCCGCGGAACGTTTAAAAAAAAACGCGCGCGCCCGCCGGGCCGAGCCCAGCCGCGCCAGGCCGCCGGCCCACCCCGCGCTCCCTCTCCTTCGCCAGCACGCGCCGCCGCCGCCGTGTCCATGGCGGACACGGGAGTCCGAGCCCGC
>NC_057805.1:377538544-377545243 GCF_018294505.1 Triticum aestivum
CGCCGTTTGCCGTCGCCCCGCCGCCCCTCACCCTTCCCCCGAGCCCCGCGCCCTCGCCGCCTCTCGCCGGAGCCGGCCAAGCCCCGCCGGAGCCACCCAGACGAGGTACTGCCTCGCCTCATTTTTTTTGCCGGTTTTCGTTTTTAAAAAAACCCTAGATCGGTTTTTTTCCGGTTTTATTATTTTGCGAGCGTTCACCGAACCGTTCGTTTTAACGAACGCGTTCGTCGGTTTTTCTCTGTTAACGAACGTCCGTTATTTAACCGTTCGTCCGTTTTTCTTTTTCGTCGGTTTTCTCCGCTAATTTTCTCAGATTTGATTTCTGATCGAATCTTTGTTTCTGTTTAACTTCTCGCTCGTTTATCGGAATCAGGCGATTCAAGCGCCTAGAGTTTCGTATCGAAATTCTCTTTCCGTTTAACCTACTCAAACAAGTTTTTGCTACAGTAAAATTTGACCTAGATCCAGATTAGTAAAACGAAGCTTGTTTCTTTCGCCGTTTGACTTTCGTTGCTTCTTTCGAGTTGATTCTTTTTGAAAAACCGGAGTTCTTAAGTTGAACTTTCTGGTTGGATCTTTCAATCGAGTTTTACCTGTGCGTTAGATGAGTACTGATTGTATGCTTGTTTGTTTGCGATAGAGTACCCGGAGTGTGCCGCTTGTACTTCGTATCGCTAGGTTTTGCGGATCATCAGCAAGGCAAGTAACACTTTGATCATACCCCTTTCATACCCAGTTTTTTTATGCATTAGATTCAACCCTCAAACAATTGCATGATTAGGATCTGATTAACATGTGGGTATTGGGAAGTAGTAGTTGAGGTAGTACCTATTACCTGTTTTATTTATCAAACCCTTGGGAGTTACTTCTACGTTGCTATTATATTGCCATGCTATGCTCGTAGACGTGGATTGGGTTTGAGAGATATTCATGACAGATGTGAGAATGTTAATGGTTTACTTAAGGTGGCAACTAAAACTCACATCTGGGTGGATTGAGGTACCCGGGTATTCCAGGATTGCCTGTTTTTTCTTTTGGACCCCCACCCAGGTTCAAAGGGATCATAAGATTATTCATGCTAGAAACTTCCGTGTGCAGCCGCAAGCTATTATGGGCTCTAGCATAGTTGACTAAGTTGTGTGAACTCTTACAGTGGTAGACTAGCAGATGTAGGGGAAAGTAGGTGTAACTGTCTACCCATACGTAAGGTGCAAACACTTCTGAAAGACTGTGTCTCGGTCATCCGTTACTCAAACACCATGTAGTGCGAGTAATCCAACGGAGGAGATCGAGTCTTGTGGGGAAAAGTGCACAAACCTCTGCAGAGTGTACAAACTAATCATGGTTAGCCGTGTCCCCGGTTATGGACAATTTGAGTATCTAGTACTTGGATTATCATGTGAATCTCATCACTATGTTACCTCTAATTAATTTTGTTGGGTTATTGATGACATTTAATTGGGATTGAGATGCTGTCAACCATCTCAATGTTTCACAACCACCATGATAGTTAAATAAAATTTATTCCTTTGAAGTAGGATAAAATTGGCTTTTCGCAAAATTGTAACCATAGAGCTTTCCACCAGCCATATATGCATGTAGTATAGCATTATTATTGTTCATTATTCTCTATGTGTTACATTGCCAGCATATTCTATGTGCTGACCCGTTTTCGCTGGAGTTGATGGACTCACTTATCTTCCAAGTCTTCCGCTGTTATCGTTTAGATGGCCTTAAGCCATATTTATCATACTTAATCTCTTTGGAGATATTCGATGTAATAAGTGTGTGATTGCTACTCTGTTATAAATCCTCCATTTGTACTGTGCGTGTCAGCATTACTGATCCAGGGATGACACTGGTGCACAGCAGCACAGACTATTTGAGGTCTGGTCGCTACACAGTAGCACCGAGCCGATTGTTGCGGATGATTGGCTCCGCAAAGTTGGAAGGGAGTTGACCACTGCAGGATGCACAGATGCGGAAAGAGTGCGTTTTGCCGCACATTAGCTTGATGGACCCGCAGCATCATGGTGGGAGAATTATACAGCCACGCACCCTATTGACACTGTCACATGGGACCAGTTTCAGCAAGCTTTCTGTACAGCTCATGTTTCAGCAGGAGCTATGGCTATGAAGAAGCGCGAGTTTTGCAACCTACGCCAAGGAGGACGCACCGTAGGCCAGTATGTGGAGGATTTTAGTAAGTTAGCACGTTATGCACCAGATGACGTTGCTACAGATGCTGCTAAGCAGGAGAAATTTTTGGAAGGACTGAATGATGAACTGAGTATGCAGTTGATGGTAGCAACCATCGACAACTACCAGGAGCTGGTAGACAGAGCTCTCATGATTGAAGGGAAGCAACAGCAAATTGAAAATCGTAAGAGGAAGTATGGACAAGGGAAGTACAATACTGGAGCTCAGCAGAAGCCACGATTTACCCCGAAGCCGGGAGGACAGTTTCAGCATACCCATGGAGGAGGTAGTTCGCACAACCATAGTGGCTGCAAGAATGGTAATGGGAATGGAGGAACCAACGGACAGAACTGCCCCAACCCATCCACCCCAACCAAGAGGGATCTAAGTCACATTACTTGTTTCAAGTGCCAGAAGGCTGGACACTATGCAACTGATTGTCCTGAAGCCCAAAATGGAAATGGCAATGGAAGCTCTGGGAAGAAGCCGAACCCGTTCAACAAAGGACAAGTGAACCACGTGAGCGTGGAGGATGTTGAAGCTCAGCCTGATGCAGTAATAGGTAAGTTTTTGGTTAAGTCATTTACTGCAACCGTTCTTTTCGATACTGGTGCATCGCATTCATACATATCAAGGGGATTTGTGAATAAGTTTAAGATGTCCACCCAAGTTCTCAAAACCCCTATGTTAGTAACCTCGCCAGGAGCATAGTATATGGCCAGCCTAGGATGCTTTCAGATACCATTGGCCATTGGTAGGCATGTTTTCCCCTCAGACCTCATAGTTTTGGAGTCGCAAGGTTTGGATGTGATTTTGGGAATGGATTGGCTATCGTTGTATGGAGCAAACATCGATTGTGCCAGCAAGACAATTTTGCTTACCACCCCGGAAGGAAAAAGGATCAAGTATGTATCCCGGCATATGCCGAAAAGGACTCAAGTGAATTCCTTATCAGGAGTTGTACAGGAGGAAGTACCAGGGGTGAAGGATTACCCGGATGTATTTCCAGAAGAGTTACCCGGCATGCCACCAGATGGAGACATCGAGTTCTTGATTGAACTTTTTCCAGGCACAGGGCCAATATCTAAGAGACCATACAGGATGCCCGCAAAAGATTTGGAGGAAATTAAGAAGCAGATCAAGGAGTTACTGGATAAAGGCTATATTCGCGCAAGTTCGTCACCTTGGGGATCACCAGTGCTTTTAGTGGAAAAGAAAGATGGATCGCTGAGGATGGTTGTTGATTACCGCGGATTGAATGAAGTGACCATCAAAAACAAGTACCCACTGCCGATGATCAATGATTTGTTTGACCGCCTACAAGGAGCTAAAGTATTTTCCAAGATCGATCTACGATCAGGATACCATCAGTTAAAGATTCGAGAGCAGGATATACCCAAGACGGCATTTACCACCAGATACGGATTGTATGAGTATACCGTTATGTCATTTGGTCTGACTAACGCACCTGCCTATTTCATTAACCTGATGAACAAAGTGTTTATGGAATTTCTGGATAAGTTCGTCATGGTGTTCATTGATGATATTTTAATCTTTTCCAAGGATGAGGAAGAGCATGAGGAGCATTTACGATTGGTACTTGAGAAGCTCAGAGAACTTCAGTTATATGCCAAGTTCAGCAAATGTGAATTTTGGCTGAAGGAAGTTGGATTCCTCGGACATGTTATTTCTGGAGAAGGAATAGCAGTGGACCCTGCCAAGGTTGACACAGTGACAAGTTGGGAATCACCCACGACAGTTGGAGAAATCCGGAGTTTTCTTGGACTTGCAGGATACTACCGGAGATTCATCGAGAATTTCTCGAAGATTGCTAAGCCCATGACTGAGCTATTGAAGAAGGACACCAAATTCAATTAGACTGAGGAATGTGAAGCTAGTTTCCAAGAGCTGAAGGAACGATTGGTTACATCACCAGTGTTGATTCTACCAGATCAACGCAAGGATTATGAAGTTTATTGCGACGCTTCTCGTCGAGGACTTGGAGCAGTGCTTATGCAGGAAGGAAGAGTTGTGTCATATGCTTCACGACAACTTAAACCCCATGAGAAGAATTATGCTACGCATGATTTGGAATTAGCACCCGTGGTGCATGCATTGAAGACATGGAGACATTTTCTCATCGGAAACCATTGTGAGGTGTACACGGATCACAAGAGTTTGAAGTATATTTTCACGCGGAAGGAGTTAAATCTCAGACAAAGGAGATGGTTGGAGCTCATTAAGGACTATGATATGAGATTGCATTATCACCCAGGAAAGGCTAACGTAGTAGCAGATGCGTTGAGCCGCAAGAGTCATGTCAACACCCTCATGACAGGAGAGTTACCTCAGGAGTTAGCCGAGGACCTTCGCGAGCTATGTTTGGAAATAGTCCCCAGAGGCTATTTAGCGACATTGGAGATTCAGTCTACCTTGATGGAAAGGATGAGAGAAGCTCAGAAGACAGACAAGGAGATTGAAGAGATAAAGGAGAAGATGAGCAAAGGAAAAGCCAAGGGATTTCGTGAGGATGAGCACGATACCTTATGGTTTGAGGACCGCGTATATGTACCAAATGATCCGGAGATCAGGAAGTTGATTTTGCAGGAAGCCCATGATTCACCGTACTCGATTCACCCAGGAAACACCAAGATGTATTTGGATCTGAAGAATACTTTCTGGTGGACCGGAATGAAGAAGGATATTGCGGAGTATGTAGCAGTTTGTGATGTATGTCAGAGAGTGAAGGCAGAGCATCAGAAGCCAGCAGGATTGCTACAACCATTGCCGATACCCGAATGGAAGTGGGATAAAATAGGCATGGATTTTATCACTGGATTGCCCAGGACTCGTTCAATCTATGACTCAATATGGGTTGTAGTCGACCGTTTGACGAAAGTGGCACATTTCATTCCAGTGAAGACCACTTACACCAGTGCTAAGTTGGCAAAGATATACATGACCAGGATCGTATGTTTGCATGGAGTTCCGAGGACCATTGTATCAGACAGAGGAACCCAATTTACCTCGAAGTTTTGGAAGCAGTTACATGAAACATTGGGAACCAGGCTGGAATTTAGTACAGCTTTTCACCCGCAGACAGATGGACAGACCGAGAGAGTCAACCAGATTTTGGAGGACATGTTGAGGGCTTGTGCACTAGATTATGGATCTAGTTGGGACGACAATGTGCCATATGCGGAGTTTTCTTATAACAACAGTTATCAAACCAGTTTGAAGATGGCCCCTTTCGAAGCTTTGTACGGAAGGAGGTGTAGAACACCGTTGTTATGGGACGAAGTTGGAGACCGTCAGTTGTTTGGACCAGATTTGATTAAGGAGTCTGAACAGAAAGTAAGGTTGATTCGCGATAGGCTCAAGGTAGCCCAATCCAGGCAGAAGAGTTATGGTGATTCTAAACGAAAGGAGACAGTTCACGAAGTCGGAGAGAGAGTGTATCTTCGAGTATCACCACTTCGAGGAGTAAAGCGCTTTGGAGTTAAGGGAAAGTTAGCGCCCCGTTTTATCGGACCATACAGAGTTGTGGAACGTATGGGAGAGGTTTCCTACAAGCTGGAATTGCCCGAAGGATTGTCTGGAGTTCATGATGTATTTCACGTTTCTCAGTTGAAGAAGTGCCACGCAAAGATGGCTGAGATACCACTGAGAGATACTATGCCACTAGAAGCGATTCAGCTGGAAAGTGATTTGACCTATGAGGAGAAACCAGTTAAGATTCTTGAGTATGCCAGCCGAGTTACCCGCAGAAAGGTTATCAAGTTTTTGCAAAGTTCAGTGGAGTCACCACACGGAAGATGAAGCCACCTGGGAGCGAGAGGAAGATCTACGGAAGGACCACTCCCACCTGTTTTCTAGCCAACCCGAATCTCGAGGGCGAGATTCATCTTAAGGGGGGTAGGTTTGTAACATCCCAAATTTTCAATTTGGTATGTTATACATAGATCATCATTGCATATCATGTTTTATTGCATTTTGACAAATCCTCGATAAATCCTAAGCAACTCAAGGACCCTCGGAGAGAGTTGGGGATTTTCTCGAATTTTCATATTTGATTTTCATCAAATAATAAGACGAGGATTTTGGTTTTAACTATTTTCTCTCCGGAAAAATATTTCATTTTAAAAATAAAAAAGAGGAGAAAATATGACTTCTCCAAAACAATTGAAATACTGGAGGAAAAGTGTTAAAATCATTTACTGGAATTTACTTGGATTTTATTTGCAATTTTAATTGTATTAAAAATATTGCATGTTTTCAAAAATTTATTTCATGTTAAAAATGTTCACCCTATTCTAGATTTTCTAACTAGACGGGGAAAATTTGTTTTATCTTTTTTGGACTTTTATTTATTTTTCTACGAATTATTTTCCACGGAACGTATTTAAAAAAAAAAACTACGCGCGCCCGCTGGGCCGAGCCCAGCCGAGCCGCAGGCCGGCCCACGCCGCGCCCGTCTCCTCCCCGGAGACCGAGGGGAGC